>NC_083577.1:45704782-45714782 GCF_027579695.1 Neoarius graeffei | reverse complement strand
TGTCCCCGACCACCACGCGATGCTGCAGAGACGTGTCAGCCAAGACAGCCCCACAACATCCAGAGACTTGAGATACTCGGGGCGGATCTCATCCAGCCCCAGTGCCTTGCCACCGAGGAGCTTGAAAACCACCTCAGTGACTTCGGCTTGGGTAATGGACGAGTCCACCTCTGAGTCATCAACCTCCGCTTCCTCAATGGAAGACGTGACAGTGGGATTGAGGAGATCCTTGAAGTATTCCTTCCACTGCCCGACAGTGTCCCCAGTCGAGGTCAACAGCTCCCCACCCGCACTGTAAACAGTGTTGGCAGAGTACTGCTTCCCCCTCCTGAGGCGCCGGACGGTTTGCCAGAATTTCTTCGAGGCCGACCGATAGTCCTCCTCCATGGCCTCACCAAACTCCTCCCAGTTCCAAGTTTTTGCCTCCGCAACTGCCCAAGCTGTGGCACGCCTGGCCTGCCGATACCCGTCAGCTGCCTCTGGAGTCCCAGAGGCCAACATGGCCCGATAGGACTCCTTCTTCAGCTTGACGGCATCCCTTACTTCCGGTGTCCACCACCGGGTTCGGGGATTCCCGCCACGACAGGCACTGGAGACCTTGCGGCCACAGCTCCGAACAGCTGCGTCTACAATGGAGGTAGAGAACATGGTCCACTCAGACTCAAATGTCCCCTGCCTCCCTCGGAAGCTGGGAGAAGCTCTCCCAGAGGTGGGAGTTAAAGACCTCCCTGACAGAGTGCTCGGCCAGACGTTCCCAGCAGACCCTCACCATACGTTTGGGCCTGCCAGGTCTGTCCAGCTTCCTCCTCCGCCAGCAGATCCAACTCACCACCAGGTGGTGATCAGTTGACAGCTCAGCCCCTCTCTTCACCCGAGTGTCCAAGACATAGGGCCGGAGATCAGATGAAACGACAACAAAGTTGATCATCGACCTCCGACCTAAGGTGTCCTGGTGCCACGTGCACTTATGGACACCCCTATGCTCGAACATGGTGTTCGTTATGGACAAACCGTGACTAGCACAGAAGTCCAATAACAAAACACCACTCAGGTTCAGATCGGGGAGGCCATTCCTCCCAATCACGCTCCTCCAGGTGTCACTGTCGTCGCCCACGTGAGCATTGAAGTCCCCCAGTAGAACAATGGAGTCCCCAGTCTGAGCACCTCTCAGTACCTCTTCCAGGGACTCCAAGAAGGCTGGATACTCTATACTGCTATTCGGCCCGCAGGCACAAACAACAGCAAGAGCCCTCTCCCCGACCCAAAGGCGCAGAGAAGCGACCCTCTCGTTCACTGGAGTAAACTCCAACACATGGCGGCTGAGCTGGGGAGCTATAAGCAAGCCCACACCAGCCCGCCGCCGCTCACCATGGGTGACTCCAGAGAAGTGGAGAGTCCAGCCCCTCTCGAGGAGCTGGGTTCTGGAGCCCAAGCTGTGCGTGGAGGTAAGCCCGACTATCTCTAGCCAGTACCTCTCAACCTCCCGCACAAGCTCAGGTTCTTTCCCCCCAAGCAAAGTGACATTCCATGTCCCAACAGCTAGCTGCTGTGTTCGGGGATCAGGTTGTCGAGGCCCCTGCCTTCGACTGCTGCCTAATCCACACTGCACCAGCCCCCTATGGCTACCTCTGTGGGTGGTGAACCCACAGGAGGTTGGGCCCACGTCACCGCTTCGGGCTGAGCCTGGCCAGGCCCCGTGGGCAAAGGCCCGGCCACCAAGCGCTTGCATACGAGCCCCAACCCCGGGCCTGGCTCCAGGGTGGGTTGCACCATACCGGACGACGTCACGGTCCTTGATTTTTTTTTATCCATAAGGGTTTTGGTGAACTGCTCTTGGTCTGGCCTGTCACCTAGGACTTGTCTGCCTTGGGAGACCCTAACAGGGGCATAATGCCCCCGACAACATGGCTCCTAGGATCATTCAAGCACACAAACCTCTCCACCACAATAAGGTGGCAGTTCTAGGAGGGGTACAAATTGTCTTCAAGATTGCGGATACAAGTGGCCGAAATGAGTTTCCTTTGCAGGGTGGCTGGGCGCTCCCTTAGAGATAGGGCTTCTCACAGGCCCTCGGGAGTTCAGAGCAGAGCCGCTGCTCCTCCACATCGAGAGGAATCAGCTGAGGTGGCTCGGGCATCTCTTTCGGATGCCTCCCTGGGGAGGTGTTCCAGGCATGTCCCCCCGGGAGGAGGCCCCGGGGAAGACCCAGGACACGCTGGAGGGACTATGTCTCTCGGCTGGCCTGGGAACGCCTCGGTGTTCTTCCCAAGGAGCTGGCTGAGGTGTCTGGGGAAAGGGAAGTTTGGGCTTCCATGCTCAAACTGCTGCCTTCGCGACCCGGCCCCGGATAAAGCGGATGAAGACAAGATGAGACAATTTGTGTAAGTACATTTTCAATATATTATTGAAAATATGAATATACTTTAAATACAATAAAGTACTTTTTTTTTTTTTCGCCAGGGATGAACTGCTCGCTTCAGGTCCTTCCACAACATTTTGATTGGATTAAGGTCAGGACTTTTACTTGGCCATTCCAAAATATTAACTTTTATTCTTCTTTAACCATTCTTTGGTAAAACGACTTGTGTGCTTAGGGTCGTTGTCTTGCTGCATGGCCAGGGGCGTAGCCATCATTTTAGAAGTGAGGGGGACAAATTGTTCAGAGGTCTATTGAGTGATTTATCATCCTCTTGCATTCAATTGCACCTCTCCTTAGCAGCTAAAGAACCACATAACCACAAACAGCACAGCACCAGGCAACCGACTTTAGTTCTTTAAAATGATATACTATCAAAATCTAAAGTCAAAATCTATAAAGTAAAATGTATAAATAGAATTAAGAATAGTAGTAGTGATATAGCTAGTTATATTCTCTTCTCACCTGTGACCCTGCATAATCATCCCTGTTGACCTCTGGTCCACTGTCTCCTCTCTCACCCTGCTCTTTCTATTGTGGCAATAAAGATTAAAAAATATGTGGAAAGCAACATTTTGAAATAGAATTAGGAATACAGTAATAATAATCAGCAAATTCATGTACTTTAAATTTTAACTACCACAAAAATAAATTAAATCTTTACAAAAATAAGTCAAAGGAACACAAATACATTTATATTCTTATTTTCTACCCAGAAGTGAGTAATCTTAGAGCAGCCAAAATAGTAATGTTACTCAAGTAAGAGTATTGTTACTTTAGAATAATATTACTCAAGTAAAAGTAAAACGTATTTTGCAACAAAACAACTCTTAAGAGTACAATTTATCCAAACAGTTACCCAAGTAAATGTAACGGAGTAAATGTAACTAGTTACTACCGCCTCTAAGTTAGCTAGCTAGCTTAACTAACTAAATTGGCATCTATTTGTTATCTTTTAGCTAAACATTATCTACATTCAACAGCATCAGTCAACTTACACGGTTTGTTTGGAAAAAAACTGTCTAAAGTCTTTAGTCTCTTGGCTGGTTTGCTGAACATACAGAAGCACTGCCCAGATCTGAATCACACCAAAGATACTCATACAATATTTTCTAAAGCGTCTCTGATCACACACGACAGCGGTGTTTGTTTGCCGCCTTAGCGCCGCCTGCTCATGATGCGTTTAGAGGCGGCTCGGAAAAACACGTTTCCACATGTTAAAAATGAATTGAGTGGTTGTAATGGCTGTAAAAAAGTGCGGGGGACATGTCCCCCACATACCCCGCGTCCGCTACGCCCATGTGCATGACCCACATTCTCTTGAGATTCAGTTCATGGACAGATGTGCTGACATTTTCCTTTAGCATTTGCTGGTATAATTCAGAATTCATTGTTCCATCAATGATGGCAAACTGTCCTGGCCCAGATGCAGCAAAATAGGCCCAAACCATGATACTACCACCACCATGTTTCACAGATGGGATAAGGTTCTTATGCTGGAATGCAGTGTTTTCCTTTCTCCAAACATAACGCTTCTCATTAAAACCAAAAAGTTCTATTTTGGTCTCATCCGTCCACAAAACATTTTTCCAATAGCCTTCTGGCTTGTCCACGTGATCTTTAGCAAACTGCAGACGAGCAGCTATGTTCTTTTTGGAGAGCAGTGGCTTTCTCCTTGGAACCCTGCCATGCACACCATTGTTGTTCAGTGTTCTCCTGATGGTGGACTCATGAACATTAACATTAGCCAATGTGAGAGAAGCCTTCAGTTGCTTAGAAGTTACCCTGGGGTTGTTTGTGACTTTACCGACTATTACACGCCTTGCTCTTGGAGTGATCTTTGTTGTTTGACCACTCCTGGGGAGGGTAACAATGGTCTTGAATTTCCTCCATTTGTACACAATCTGTCTGACTGTGGATTGGTGGAGTCCAAACTCTTTAGAGATGGTTTTGTAACCTTTTCCAGCCTGATGAGCATCAACAATGCTTTTTCTGAGGTCCTCAGAAATCTCCTTTGTTCGTGCCATGATACACTTCCACAAACACGTGTTGTGAAGATCAGACTTTGATAGATCCCTGTTCTTTAAATAAAACAGGGTGCCCACTCGCACCTGATCATTAGCCCACTGATTGAAAACATCTGACTCTAATTTCACCTTCAAATTAACTGCTAATCCTAGAGGTTCACATACTTTTGCCACTCACAGATGTAATATTGGATCATTTTCCTCAGTAAATGAATGACCAAGTATAATATTTTTGTCTCATTTGTTTAACTGGGTTCTCTTTATCTACTTTTAGGACTTGTGTGAAAATCTGATGTTTTCGGTCATATTTATGCAGAAATATAGAAAATCCAAAGGGTTCACAAACTTAGAAGCACATTTACAACCCCGATTCCAAAAAAGTTGGGACAAAGTATAAATTGTAAATAAAAACGGAATGCAACGATGTGGAAGTTTCAAAATTCCATATTTTATTCAGAATAGAACATAGATGACATATCAAATGTTTAAACTGAGAAAATGTATCATTTAAAGAGAAAAATTAGGTGATTTTAAATTTCATGACAACACATCTCAAAAAAGTTGGGACAAGGCCATGTTTAGCACTGTGAGACATCCCCTTTTCTCTTTACAACAGTCTGTAAACGTCTGGGGACTGAGGAGACAAGTTGCTCAAGTTTAGGGATAGGAATGTTAACCCATCTTGTCTAATGTAGTATTCTAGTTGCTCAACTGTCTTAGGTCTTTTTTTGTCGTGTCTTCCGTTTTATGATGCGCCAAATGTTTTCTATGGGTGAAAGATCTGGACTGCAGGCTGGCCAGTTCAGTACTTGGACCCTTCTTCTACACAGCCATGATGCTGTAATTGATGCAGTATGTGGTTTGGCATTGTCATGTTGGAAAATGCAAGGTCTTCCCTGAAAGAGACGTCGTCTGGATGGGAGCATATGTTGCTCTAGAGCCTGGATATACCTTTCAGCATTGATGGTGTCTTTCCAGATGTGTAAGCTGCCCATGCCACACGCACTAATGCAACCCCATACCATCAGAGATGCAGGCTTCTGAACTGAGCGCTGATAACAACTCGGGTCGTCCTTCTCCTCTTTAGTCTGAATGACACGGCGTCCCCGATTTCCATAAAGAACTTCAAATTTTGATTCGTCTGACCACAGAACAGTTTTCCACTTTGCCACAGTCCATTTTAAATGAGCCTTGGCCCAGAGAAGACGTCTGCACTTCTGGATCATGTTTAGATATGGCTTCTTCTTTGAACTATAGAGTTTTAGCTGGCAACGGCGGATGGCACGGTGAATTGTGTTCACAGATAATGTTCTCTGGAAATATTCCTGAGCCCATTTTGTGATTTCCAATACAGAAGCATGCCTGTATGTGATGCAGTGCCGTCTAAGGGCCCGAAGATCACGGGCACCCGGTATGGTTTTCCGGCCTTGACCCTTACGCACAGAGATTCTTCCAGATTCTCTGAATCTTTTGATGATATTATGCACTGTAGATGATGATATGTTCAAACTCTTTGCAATTTTACACTGTCGAACTCCTTTCTGATATTGCTCCACTATTTGTCGGTGCAGAATTAGGGGGATTGGTAATCCTCTTCCCATCTTTACTTCTGAGAGCCGCTGCCACTCCAAGATGCTCTTTTTATACCCAGGCATGTTAATGACCTATTGCCAATTGACCTAATGAGTTGCAATTTGGTCCTCCAGCTGTTCCTTTTTTGTACCTTTAACTTTTCCAGCCTCTTATTGCCCCTGTCCCAACTTTTTTGAGATGTGTTGCTGGCATGAAATTTCAAAATGTCTCACTTTCGACATTTGGTATGTTGTCCATGTTCTATTGTGAATACAATTTCAGTTTTTGAGATTTGTAAATTATTGCATTCCGTTTTTATTTACAATTTGTACTTTGTCCCAACTTTTTTGGAATCGGGGTTGTATGGTGTTTATTTCTAATAGCGTATTGCCACCTGAAATACTAAGGGAAGCACATATTTACACTGGTAGGTTATTCTCTCAGGGTAGGACAAAACAGATATGGTTGTAAATTTGTGTTACGGGTAGGAAAATGTTTCAGGCAGTAAAAAATATTTAGAACACCAGTCCTCAAGAGTTCCTGAGTTTCTTGGCCATGTCAACAAAAGACTGCTGTCCTGCTGCAAATTCTTATTTCACATCATAAAAATAATCATATTTACTAGCATCAAAGACAGCCATATTCTTACTACAGATAATATTAAAGTATCATTCAGCCAATGTCTTTCAATAAAATTACCAAATATACTCGTATTCGGAACAAGGAGAAATAATGATTTTAATGTTGTCAGCCCAGTCAAATGTGTAATCCACTCACCAGAAGTCACTAAATAACCTACTTCAACACATACCCAAGTTTGTCTTGTGAGACTCTTCCCTAGACAATTATTGAAAGCTGACTCTTTTCCTCATGAGGACCACATGCACCCATCCAAGCCTGCTCCACTCAGCTCACACTATAGCTGTAAATTAGACATATTCTAACGGAACGCCACAAGATGTTATATAATGTTAACTCTCAACAAACATGCCTCCAGTGCCATTTTGCTAGCCATTACGCCCATGGGTATGGCTGTCATAACTGGAATTTTAAAAAAGGTAGTTGTAGATGACTGCACAAATATTTCTACAGTATGCATGAGCAAAGTACGCCTGCCACTGGTTTGCAGAACATGCTATGAGGAATCCCTGCAATCAGATCTTCTATGCAACTTGACATGATTGTTTAGAACATATAGGTGTGCGAATGATGGGCATACAGGTCAATACAGATCACTGTCTTGTCAATATTAAAGAAATACTCCTGTGCTTTTCAACCTGATTTCTAATACACTTGGAGTATATGACGACACTTTAAAAAAAATAAAGTTTACTCAATGTATGTCTGCAGGCAGGCAACCCTTCATGTAACATGCATTTTATGTAAAATCTTCCTGAAATCTTCATTAAGCTCCAAATCAATTTATTAATCTGTTATGAGATGGCATGTTTTCAGAGAGGAGAATTTATGGTTATGAGTTACCAAAGTAATCATGTGATTGGAGCACTACTGTCAATGTCTAGTCCAAAGCACTGAAGGCGATCATGACCTCCCAAACTAACATTGACAAACCATGATTAATTTCCGATCAAAAAAAGTATTATCAGGGAATATTAATAAAGCCTTCCATATTTCAGTGTACACATGGCATTACCATTCAACATTCACAGATCAGGGTACAGCATGAAAATGTGTTATGAAGTAGAAAGACCCTCTTTTATGTGCGTGCTTGTGCAACCATGAAAAAAACTTACATGCACACTGTACATTTATATAATAAGTTTATGTACATTTTACAATACTTTTCAGGCATTCCAAAAGAGAAAGTAACAGGATTAGTGCTCTAAATAAATGGAAAAAAATTTTCTTAAAAAAACCCCAAAACAAAAAAAAACCCCAAAACTTATTTTTGGTATTTTATTGCTAAAGCAATGGTTTGGATGTTTGTGTTGCACCATGAGGTTATAAGAATTAAAAAAAAAAAAAAAGTGACATCCCCCCCATGTATTTGCTGGAAACTTTATCAATTTTTTATAATGACTTTCACAACTGTCATCAATGAGACCTGGCCCAAAAAAAAAAAAAAATTACAAATTGATCTTTACCCATTTACCACCAGATGAAGTCATTAAAATCTATAATGCCTGTGATCTACAATCTTGTATAAAAAAAAAAAGTCAGTCCCTATGGTTTTTAATCATACATTTGTTTCCTTTTTGAAAATATATGTACACCCTTGATGAACACAAAGTGATTTGGTTTCTCTCCATAACTGCATAACTCCATTCCCACATTTCAGGTTCAGTGAGAAAAGACTTCTTTTGTCATAACAATGACAATCAGAGCTCATATTTAAATATCTAACAGACTAGATCTCCTAAGGGTTCACGAGCTACACTGCCTGTTGAGGTTCTAGATAATCTCATTCATCTGCACTGGGGATTCAGCTTTTATGCTACAGCTGATGTCTCTATGATTAAACAGAAGCAGTCAGTCCCACACACTTGGGCATGCAGCTCTATTTGGATGTTCTAAGATTTTAATACCAAGTTGCTGGATATAATAATTCTTTGTGGAACTGGAAGATGATAGTCTTGAATATCACCACATCGGCACCATGCCTCAAAAACAATCAGTTGGGACATACATAAAGTGATGCTTATTATTACAAATAGGGGTTCAGGTACGTTTATGGTCTCAGCAAATCTACAGTCTTACATCCTTGCTGGTGGTTCCTTGTTTGGGTAGATGTACTTTAAATAAATGAGCACATTTATCTACAACCTTACAGAAAAGGGACTAGTAACTAGACAAACCAAACCAATTCTCTCAGAGCCAACACCTTCAGCCTGGGCTCCGCAATAAGACACAGTTCTACCCATTGCTGTACAGACAGCTGGATCCGAGACACGGAAAAGGCACTCAAGGAGAGTCATTAAGTGAGTGTGTGTCTAGAGTGGGGAGGAGAATTTGCCCCCAACTCTTTATATGTCCCATCTGACAACCTCTCCCGGCAAAGGAGCCATTGATCAGCTTGGACTGAGATGAACGTGATGAGTTTTTCCCCCTCTCTGCTTTTCCCAACTTCCATCCTCTACTTCCACAGGTGTACCGGCTACAACGGCGAGAACAAGAGCAACGTTTCATACGATCTCAGACACATCAATGCTCCTCTCCCACGGCACAGTTCTGCTATGATTGTCCAGAGTTTGTTGTGCCAGAGAGAGCATCAGAAGAAAAGATTTTATTTCAATGGTAGAGAGGCAGGCAGAAATGAGGGAGCATCCAGAACAATGAAGAGGATGCTGGAGACAGTGGTTATTTGACACATAGCAACCCTCCGACATTGGCCACAAACTCCTCGAGGCTCTTGAGGAAGGCTACTTTCTGCTTTCGATCCATCGTTGGAGGTGTGCTACTGGCCGTGAGCGTGTTGAAGGCATCAGCGAGGCGCTGGTAAATCACAGCATCTCTCTGACTGGACAGAAGAGTCTCCACCAGCTCAGAGTACTCCGCCTGACACACACACACACAAAATTGTAATTTATTTTTTTATACTCAGTCAATAAACTATACAGTTTTGAATGGTGATGTTGGTTTTAATTTGAAATAAAATGATGAAAGAAATAATACAGGTAAATCTAAATCTCTGATGTGAATACGCTTCAGAATTTGGCAAAAATTCTGCAAATTTGTGGGAAAATGGCAGCTTGATCTGGGACATGATAAATGGTTGACTTCATTGCATTCCCTTAAAAAGGTTGTCGTCCACTGAAAAGTCTACAGTTATCACTAACTGTATTTTAAGTTGTAACTTTATACACCTAAGGATTGGTGCGCTCACAGAATAATCATAACCGTAATAAAACATCATGCAAAAAATATTTGATCACCGTTGTAACTATTTTCCGCAAACCCAAAACCAATACGATCGTGTGTTTTGATCTAAACAGAAAGCCTCAGGGTCAAGGTCACTACCTCGCCA